>NC_071611.1:35146539-35181539 GCF_024509145.1 Vidua macroura
AGAAGATCATAGATATGGTTAAGGAGATGAAGGTTTCACAAAAGAAGTAGTTTCCTGAAAAGCAATTCAAGGCTAGCTAAAATCAGTGTTTAACTCCAGATGTGTAGGATTATGACCCAGAATATTAGAGGTTAATATTTATACTAAAGACCAGTATTTATACTGGTCTCTCTTTTCTGTCTTGATTTATTTAAGCCTAGACTGATCAAAGTAGCATAATATTATAATATAATAGCTGAAATGTAGTTTTTCTATATTTATAGTACTGTATTTGAAGCATACCTGGTAGATTTCTCCTCTGTGTTGTTAGTCTGTTTTGCTTCAGTCAGAAGGAGAAAAAAACAGAGTTTACATCTGAATTTGTTACAAAACTGAAGCCTCAGAAAGAACAGCATAATGCTTGAATATACAATGCATTTCCAAGAAAATAATCAAAATATAAATTAAATAATAATTTAAGTCTTTCAATTCTAGCATAGTTCAAAACCATGTTCATAACCTGGGACAGACACCTGAAATTTTTGACAAAGAGCGTAGCCCCCACAACTTTATGTCAGCTGATGCTTTGGTCCCAGGTATGTGTGCCACACTGTTATTGCCCATTTCTTATAAGCACTAGTATCCCCTACAGCATGTGCAGCAGAGAGCAGCAGATGGGCCTCTGCTAAAGGCAGAAGACCCTGGGGTGTCTGCATGCAGGAAAATGTGTCCATGTGGCTTCATAGCAAGACATTAGATAGCTGCCACCTGCTCCTCCACACCACTGCAAGGGTTAGCTCTGTGCTGCAGAGCAGCATGCAGAGGGAGGTGGGGAATAGGTACAGCCAGCCATCCTAGATGATCTGCTCCCCTTCCAAAGCTGTGGGATTTTAGATAGCTGTACAGTCATTGCCAAAAGGCAAAATCAACTTAAAATCCCTTGAAGAGCACTAGGGAGCTTGCCATGGGCAAGTGGCCACATGCCCACCCCCTGCTGGGGTACCCAGGGCAGAGATGGCGCAGCACAAGCAGCCTGAGTCTTGCGGAGTGGCAGCTTGTGAGTCCATGTGCTGGTTTCCTGATGGTTTTCCCAACTGTAAAACCCACCTGTGCTTGGTTCCATGCATTTTGTCCTCTGTACATAAGGCAGACTGCATTCACTTCACATCTACAGAGGAAAACTCAATAAATTTTTAGAACTGCCTGTTCTGAGCTCTAAGACATGGTCAATGTTAATTTCATGTTAGTCAACACAAAAGTATTTCACTTTTCTGTTGCCAGTTTTACATTCATCTGTGTAAGCAATATGATACAATTTGCAAATAGAAAATAATTGACCAGGGAATTTATTTCTTTTAACACTTAGCTAATTTTAACTTTTTGAATTTTTAACAAAATTCTTACCAAAAAAGTGGAACAATGTCTAAAAAAATCATGTCCATAGACTGAAGAGGAAAATAAATAGGTATTTTAAAAAAGGACTTTTGGCCCAATTATAGATTTTTGAGGCTTTTCTATTTTTTAGAGGAATTGCATGTTCTTTTCTTTGTTTTTGGTTTCACATTGTTTGGATCCTTCTTACCTGCAAAGAAACAAACATTTTCCATTTTCTACATGACAAAACATATTTGAGAAACAAAAAACACTTCTCAGAAATAGAGGCAGGAAGGTAGAAGAAAAAAACAAGGAAAATAAGAAGTGCAATAATCCTCAAAAAAAAGATTGGACTACTGATTAATGAATAAACTATTCATACATTCAACATTTTTATCAAAGTTATCACATAAAGCAAAAATTATGAACTCTCTAGACTTACACTGACTGATTTTCCAGTTTTCTAATTTTTGAGCAATTCCATTTATAAAGAAACATATTTCAGATGGCAAAATAGCATTTTAGATAAGTGTGCTTTACAAGTGCCTTTAGAGAAACTGTAAGAGATAGAATATATAACTTTTGAAATTGTTTTATACATAATTACATTTGCCTAGACACATTTCTGTGTTAATTCAAATGGTTGGAAGAGACCAGCAAGGACCATAAATGTAATAGAAAGTCCCAAATAACACAGACAGCCCCACTCTTTCATTCACCCTTATTCTGTTGTTTCTTGAAACTATTTTGAGAATGGTATTATTAAATGTATCTTAACCAGCACAATTCCATTTTCTATTGGCAGAGAATTCACATCACAGGAAGCGTAAAGACTCCTGGGTACTCTTGTGATTATTTTCCTCCACTTTTCATGTACATATTTTTGGTGGGTTTTCTTTTTTTTTCATGGTGGTCTGTTAGCCAAATGTGGCTAATGACATGAGTGTATATATATGTGTTTGTTTTATAAATAAGGGTACAAAACCTGATGATGTTATTTCTGCCCCGCAAATCACAAAATTATTCTGTTGGAAAAAAGTACAAATAATTTCTCTTTCTGTATTTCAGCTATGTCTATTGTGAGTACAAATACCCATGTTTAACCTCACATTTGAATTGGAGGAAGAAGTAAACAGCTTAAGAAGTCTCCTTAAATATGACATAGGAAAAAGTAACAGTGATAGCTCCTGCAATGATAAGTATGAGTGCTCCACTTGCAGAACAGATAATACAGGAATCCTGTCAACTGTAGCCTGTGGGACAGCAAGTTCAGAGCGCAGCCAGCCTCTTCTCATTATAGTGAGGGAGCACTTGTATCTTCTGTCCATCGAGTGTTTAGAGTGCATACTAAGTGATATTGAAAGGCTTTTTATCAGCAATCAGTTCAAAAAAGTTAAGCACTTTACTTTCCTAATAATTAATCTTAAATGCATCTTTAAATTTAACTCTAGCCTGAAGGTTGAATGCTCTCTTGGAAAAAAAAAAAAAAAAAGAAAAAGGTAAAACTGACAAGAGCAATGAGAACTAAAGAGACTATTAAAACTTGTTTTTGTTATTTGCTTGCCTCGTACTTTTAAAATGTTGGCAACAAAACTGCTTACGCCTGAGGATAATAGTTTTTCCTCAAGTAAGATATTTAAGAAGAAAAAGCAATTTTTGTTTTCATTCATTTGCAAGGGAAATTCTGCCTACGTACATATAAAAACTCTTTGCTTTTCATCACATCCTTATTAGTGACTTTTGTTTATCAAAGGAGTAGCAATATTCAGTATCTGTAAGGAAGACTTGTCCTTCAATATGAGTCTTATCTTGAATCTGCTTTTCTAGGTGTGCTACTGGTTTAGCCCATAAAAGATGGCACTGTTGCAGAACTGAGGCTGTGTCTTGCCATTCCTCAGGTGGAGCAGCCAGCTTCCTCTGGACCTTGAGGGAGCTCTGCATGTTCACCTTAGTGCTAAGCCTGCTCTATAGATGACATCAGCCAAGTCTGTACTTATAGACTTGAACTATTATAATGGAAATATTGTATATTTGATAAGTCATCTTTAGTGCAATCTTGCATTATTGGTTAGTGTTCCATCAGTGACAGCGAGCATAGTCCCTCTATTGGAATAGTAAGAGCCTAAAGCTCCAGAGTGGTTTCAATATCAGGTGGTTTAGGGCTGGATTCATCACCTAGATTTAGTTATCTTAAGCTGATATAATCAGTATGAAACATCTGTTTGTGCTCTTTCATAGTCAGTGCTCTGAAGAGCTATTAAAAGTTACCCTTACATACACTGATATTATGAAATATGAAAATCTGTCCAGACATATCCATGTGATTTCTCTGGTGACTGTAGAAAAAAGCAAAACTACTTTAGAACAACTTGCAGGATCTGAAGTAGGATGAAGCTGAGTCTTGCCTATCACAAAGACATTTTTTGACCATAAACATGTACTTTTGTATTCTCATGACTGCGTTTCAATTGCCAGTTTTATCTTCCTTTAAAAAAATCCCTGGAAAATATAAACCAACACTACATGTTGAAGTGAGATTAACATTGACTTAAACAAAGAGGAATATGTCTGTATAGGTTCTACTGGTGCAAAATTAAAAAATTAATTTTTTTAAATTTACATATTTAAACATCCTTTAAGGATAAGGAGATATGAAATGCATGGCCTATGAGACCGCTATGTATTTATGTATTTATTACAATTTTTAAAATTGTAACTGGTCCTGTTAAATAATCTCAAACATTGGGTCTATTATTACAAATATATCAATCAAAATCTGTTCTAGATTTAGTTGTGGTCAGTGCAATTTCTCCAATTTTGCACCAAAACATCAGTAAACACCAAAGAATCAGTAAATCTCAATACTATGCACCTACGTAGTCTCACATTGTGCAAAATGAAATTTCTCAATATAGCTACTTAGAGTTCTTATTTATAATATAAGGACTTTCTCATTATGTATGTAAAATTAATGTTTAATGTTATGAGATAGTGAAAATTTTGATATGGGTTTATTGAATTCAGGATCCATCGCACTTAAGCACTTGACATATCTTTTCTATGCAAATTATCTGAGAGGAACATAAGTCATTTTTAATAAATGTGGGGAAAGTGTCTGAGGTGAAATGAGGTTGGTGGTTGAGTCTCAGATTCTAATAAGATAAATTAAGGCTACTCACTCAGCTAACACTCAGTGCAGTTGTCAGCACTCCTGATTTTAAAAAGGAAAGAAGATCGAAGAAAAGATTTAAAGATGAATGAGCCATGTGGGCTAAAACCCCCTCTCCTTTCAGTAGGTAGTGATTCTGCAGGGTCAAAGTTGAGGAGTGATGGGAAGAGTATTAAGAAATCTAGCAATTTAGAATGGAGATATATTCTCAAAGACATTAATTATATCTTCAAAAGGTATAAATTTGGATTCAAAAGGGCTACTTTTTCTGGACATTAGCAGAGAAAGTGGCCTGATCCTTGAACCTAAGTCTGGGTTTTCAATTTTCCAATAAGTTTCCAAATTTTGATGGAGAGCTATTAAATTGTACAGTCCTGTAACCCATTCTCATACAGTCCTCCACATCACTTCAGAGAGCTACATACATGAAAGCACCATAGAACAGGATCTTAAATTTTCAGATTGAATATTTGATAAATTACAAAACTGAAACCAGAGTGTTAATTCTCTACAGTGATGTTTATAGAGTAGCTGGTATAACATATACGGAGCACTGTAAATAGGTCAAGTTTTATTGTTTATTTTAACAAATGGATTGAGTTGCATTAGCATTGCAGAAAATATATAAATATTGATTTGAAAACCTGGTGTGTACAATAACCCTTGTAACCCTTTTAGAGAAACCCAGCCATAAATAAAGTTCATCTCCATTTTTCAACACAACAATTATTACATAATTCATCCCAAAGGTATTATCATGCCTATTGGTACCAATGGCAACTGAAGTATTCTAATACTACTCTGTGAAGACTATATTTATTTGTGTATCTGAAGAAGAGATATAATGGTATGTACTGCAACAGCATTTTATTTGTGGTGGGATCTATAAGGGTAACTTTTAATAGCTCTGCATGGGCTGAGTGCTAAAGGATGCAGTTGACAAATGTTTGAATTATTCTGACCATGTGAAAACAAAGTCAATAAATGCATTTTTGGAACTAAGGAAACAGTTAGGTATTGTCTTAGGTCATGTCTTGTTGATTTACTTTATATCATCCTGTATGGAAAAAGCTCTGTACAAAAATATTAATGGAATACAGTTGTATATAATTAGAGCTTTTTTTTTTTATTAAGTAAACTTTGCTTAAGTAGGATATTAACTGACTACAGCATATATATATTCACAATAACCAAAACTATTCAAAAGTTTAGGAGATTCATTTCATTTTAGATAGACACCAGACATTATCTAAGCTTTCTTCTCCGGGAGTTGGATTTGAAATCTTACAAGCAGGACTTCTAGTTATATTGCCACTACTCTTCTGCTCTACCAGGACTGAAAGCAAGAAAAGAAGTAGTGACCATCTCATTACACAGTGTGAATAAAAGAGGGAAAGGGTAGACGGAATTTTTTCAAAGCACGTTCCCAGGCATGAGATGGATCTAAACAAGATAAGTTGTTTAGCTCCACCTCAGGTATCTGTCATATCACAACCCAGGGGAGAACAATGAAGAGAACAGCAACCACATTAGCAAATCTTCAGGGCCAGCAACTGGCTCCTACATATGGCTGGCAACATGTGGTGGTTGGAAGAAAAAAACCAGAGAGATATCAAAACTTAAACATTAGATTCAGCTAGGGCTAAAGGCAAAACACTGTAATTAATGAATGCCCTAGCATCATTTGCCATAGCTTTGATACCATTTTGAAAATAGTAAACTATTTTTGAAAATAGACATTTTGATACCATTTGAAAATAGGAAATTTTATGCCAAAAGTTCTACTAAAGTTTTAAATAGACAAATTTCTTCACTGAAAGGCTATTTTGTTTTGCTGAAAAATATTAGCAAAACAATTCTTTTAAAAAGCCTTTTTGTCTTTGTTGAACAAAGGCTTCAGTACCTGACTGTATTTTATCTTCTGTTCATTTTACGCCTAAAAGTTCACATGCAGACCAAGTAAATCAGAATTTTCTTTTCAGCCATCATAAAACAGAAGAGAACATTTGCTGCTCAGTGAACCCAAAAGTGTCAAACTGGCTATAATAGGAGGGTTTTCTCTGCATTCCCCAAACTCTAAAAGACTCTACACTCTGTTTTAATGGATGTTCATCATACTTTCATACCATACACAGAAATGGAAAGCCATGTATAAAGGAGAGATGATTCCCTTGTAAAATCTATACATTTAATAAAACAAGTCCTATTTTTACATATTTAGGGTGAGGAGATGTTAGCAGACTTATGCAAACACATACAAAAAAATCTCTTATTCTGAATAATTAACTAAACGAGAATTAAAAATGACATGTGCTAGCAAGAGAATTTGATATAGCTACAGTTTTAGATTAAACTTCAAAAAGTTTTAGCATGATTGAAGTGTTGAAATATTGACACAGAAATGTGCGTTAAAGTTTGGAAATGAATCTTTACTTTATCCATCTCAACTTACATCTTGAGAAGATATCCTTAAAAATAGTACATACTAAAAAAGTAGTTGGACTGCAAATCTTTTGTTTATTTAGAAACACAAATATTAGATTTGGCTTGATTTTTTGGAGGTCTACAAACCTTAAGACTGAAGAAGAATTGGACAAGGATACTGTTTCTATATGGCAAATTGTGTGAATATTTGAAATGTAGCTGTCTGGCATCTAAGATAATTCCAAGCCTAAGGTAATAAAACTTCAGTGACATGAGGAATTTTATTTTCAATTATTTTATTTATTCTTATCTCTATCTCTAATACTTGAACTTGAGTGGTTTGTAGTGTAAAAATAAATAGTGCCATTTCCTGCATATGTGTGGTATATCCTAAGTAACAATTTTAAGTCCTGAAGGCTCCTCTTTTATTAATTTAATAATTTAATTTTTGAGCTATTTTTAAACAGAACAATGAATGTAATAAGTAAACCAAATATATTTGCACCTAACACATAATGCAAGCTAGATGTATGTGTTTTGAAATTTTCCTGTGGGATGGGGTGAGATTATTTGCTTTTATCCTATGATGAAATGAATAATAAATATCTTTGAAACATGGGATGCTTTCATTTTATACATAAAGGCAGAAGAATTTTACCCAAGACTATATCATTTCAGAGAGAAATGAAATTAATCAAGAGGGAAATAAAAATAAATATGATGAAAAAGCAGTCATGATTCAGTAAGAATTTCAAAAGTTTAAAAATTTCATTTTATTTGAAGAATCTTAAAAAGACTTTTCTTGGATGAGCCCTTCTCTTGGAGAAATACCTGAATTCTCACCACATTCTTCTTGGTTTTGGAAGAGTTCTTCTAGATATATTTCCAAAGGAAAATTATATAAACAAAATACAATACCACTTTTCTCACTACCAGGTAGTCTTTCCTATAAAAAGCACTCTGTTCATTACCAGCACTGCTCCCCTCCTTTTAAATTGATTTTTAAATGTTTCTACCCTCTGCTAAAGTGATATAATACTCCCTGAGATGCTGTACCTTCAGTTTTCTAATCTATACTGCCTAAATAGTGATATGAGAGACAAACAGTTTTAAAAACAGTATTCTTTCCTACCAGAACAGTAACTATTGCTGAAATTGTTCTGCACCCTCATATATAGATCAGTTCAGTGATTTGATGTTCTCAGTCCTTGTAGTGTTGGTGTAGGAGGAAATTCAGTGCTCTAAAAACCCAATTCAGGCAACCTGATTTCCTAGATAAATTGTAATACACGTGTTTTCCATATAAGCTTAAACATGATTTTTACTTTTTGTGAAGCAGTGATTGGATAGTCTCCTTCTCCTTGAGAAAGGCACAGATGTATGATTCCTCTGTTCCCATTCCAGAAACCATTGCTGGATTTCTCTATGGCAGAAATTTCAAAGTAATGTATTTATTCTCCCATAAACACTTTATTTATCTGAAATTTCACTGGACTTCTAATACACAATTTTTTTAGGAAGAAGCCCAATATTCAGAATTACTTTTTCTTCCTTGTAGGATTGTCATAATGAGCACATCAAGATGTCCGGCAAGTCATTAGAGCTTAATCTTCTCTGTTTGAATAATATTCACAGTTTGCAACAGAAAAAAAAATATCCTCTTCCTATTTTGATAAGAAATATCCATTTGGTGTTATTCTAAAATTCAACCTAGAAGTGAAAGAAGAAAATTGAGAGAACATATAACTAAAACAAAGATATATTCTCATGTTTCAAGGTCTGTCAGATATGAAAAAGACTCTTTAGAGATGTGATTTGAATGATCTAAATCTCATCTAGAGGGAATATGGGAATATTATACCACAGAGAATGATGCAAAGAGATAGCTAAATGACATTATAGATCTTCCCATCTAAAATTTCTCTTCCTTTAAATAGACAGTTCTATTCAGCCATTTCTGTGAGAGTTTTTCATTATTAAGATAAAAAATTATCCTCCTATTTGATCCTGGCCACTCACAATGAAAACAGGATACCATTAGACAATATATAGGCAGTTTCTGTGAAGCCATTGTGGTGGACATGACACAAAAAACCAATTTAACCAGTAAGGTTAAGCTAGGGGAATCTAAAAGTTAGCTGGAAATTTTCAGATGAAAGTATTTCTTATACAACACATCACAGAGTCAGAAATAAATGTGAATATTGCAATAAGTGTGTATTAAATTACTGGACAGCAGCTCTTCAGTACAATAAAGTCTCATGGAGTGATTTGAATTGTTGAAATTTTTATAGTCAAAGGTAATATTTGTATGTGTGTGCATGCACAGTTCTCCTAGAACAGTCAATAACAACAGCTACTTTTTATGTGTCTGCATTCATCTCTGTCAATATGTATAGTATTTCTGTCAGTAATCTAGCTCCTCACAAGCACAAAAGAGAAATAAGCTGACCAAAATATCCCAAAATTATCAACATTAAAAATATCACATTAAACCATCAAACATTAAAGATTATTAATGTAGTTGATTTAGGGTTCCAGTTCAGTAGGTTTTTACTTTTTGTTTAGCAGATTGCAGGAGGTATATTTAAATACTAAGTTTCCTCTTCAAAAAATAACATAAATTGGCTTTTAAGAAACAGATGATTCCAGTATAATTTGGAATCTGTGATACCTAATACTCACATTCACTATAGAAGGATAACTAATACAACTTTATGTTATAATTTAAAAAAATCTCATGTAGGTACTATGTCTCCTGTATAGATGTCACATAAAAGGAACATATGTACTCTTAGAGGTAGATTCTATTTTTAATATTTTTAATCTGTGAACAGTTTCGGAATTTGCACTGACTGCATTCTTTCATAATTGAAAGGTTCCTAAAGATTTATCCTGTCACCTTCAATCTTCCTTTTGGAAGCATTACCATCATAACTTAAAATAACATTTCCTCAGTGATTTTCTCTAGCAAGAGCCTGTGTGCATGTCAAATCAAGTATGTCAAAGCAGGTTTCCATAGGATAAATTTCAATAAGTTTCAGCATCTCCAAAAAAGTGCTCATACAGACTTTCTTATTACTAATGCACTTCAATAATGAAAACAGAGATATGGTCATAATGATTTCTTATATGCTGTACAAAACATAAATGAGAGGATGGAGTACTATTTCCTTCATCTACTGGGAATAAATAGAAAACAGTAGTGGGTATAATGTGTACATACTGATTTAGAAAATAACATTAATAGCTTGCATGCATAACATTTTGCATAAATAAATGAGTAACAAAAGAGTGGATGGCTGGATTTAGAAGACAAGGAAGTTATTGCTGTGTTAAGGAAGACTTGGATGAAAACATTAATTCAGGCCTGCTTCAGCTAAAGCCAATAGGAGTTTTACTCCTGGCTTTCAGACTGAATTTCAAACTACCCTGAAGCCCAAAAACATAAACAAAAAAATGGAAATGGGTTAATAGGACAAATACATATGAACAAATTTAAATTAATTCCAAAATTTAGCATAAACCATTTTAATTTTAGCTGGAACTCTAATTATGTTAGAATATGCATTCAAGGAGGAAAACTGTGTTTACATTTTACAATAAGCCATTACATTGTGATGAGAGCAATGTGGACACCATTTCTTTGGAATTCCTGATGCTTTACTGCAGTACACTGTAAGTAGTTTACACCGGGTTTCCTAAATCATAACTATTCTGTGCAGGAGTCAGTATGAAACAACATCTCACTTCATATTCTGAAACAAAATTTAAAATGATCATAAACCAAATATGGGTAGTATATACTTGAAATTGTTGAGAAACAGTAGTTAAAAAGAATTAGCTGAAGGGCTTTATATTTATGTAGTAAGTTAAATGTATGATGAGGGAAGAGCCCTCCCAGCTGTTCCTGTTTCACAATGTGAATATTGAATAATCTGACATTCTTTGTTTGGATCATGAAGTTTGAATAATTAAACAATAGGTCGTTTGAGCTTTGTTGTGTCATCAACTAATTACTACATTTATGCTTGTCAATAGCAAACCCACAGTAGTATTTTAAATTCCATTTATTGTGCTTTAGCTTAATGCTTACTGTTACTTTTCCTCCACATTTTTTCCCATCATGAAAATTAACCCACAATATATCTTTCTGGAAAGAAAATAAACAGCTCCCTTGCCAAGGCTTTCATTACACTGTTGCTTTCCATCATGAATTGTGGTCTAACAGTAGCCTAGTAAAAAGCCAGGGCCTTTGAAGTGTTGTGCTAATTTGATTAATACATAGTTACATCCTGTTATGATGCACTTTGCCTTATGCATTTTAAATGGAAAATGCAGAGTGGATTACATTTGTGTTAAAAACACAGCATACTAAATGAACAGCAATGAAAGTGGTTTATAATAACAAAAACTGCACCCACTTTAAACATGTAAAAGGTTATTGCTTGCAAGTTAATGATAATTGTACCAAAATACATTATTTTATAACAAGTAAAAGGTCAATATAAATACTAGTGAGATTCACAGAGCTGCAGTGGGAAATACTTGATTTCAATTCCTTGAATAAAACAAAACAAAATATTCAGAAAAATTCTTTGAACTGTGTGTCCTTCTACTCATCCCCATAAATACTCTGGGACTTGAAGTCATGGCTAATTCACCTTCCATCTTAGCAGAAAATAATTTCATGTGCTTTTCCCTTCTGTTTACATGAAGACTTAAATTCAGCTTCCGTGTTGGTTCATATAAATTTTCTGCCTCCTAACAGGAGAGCAGAAACACACTATTACATTGCACTATTCCATATATTGGGTTTGTTTTTTTCACTTGTCTTTTCAAAAAATTAAATATATTGTTTTATTGTAATACTTTGAAATACCAATAATCACCTCAGAATAATAAACAGATTAAACTTCAAGTCTACTGATAGCCAAAGATGTGAGCAAACCTAACTTGGTGCTTTAAGTGTGCATCAATATGCTTTCATTATTCTTGCACCTACTAAATTTTCTAGCAACTTAGTACAGTAAAATTGCTTCCAGAGCCAGAAGGAAGCACCTCTTCAGAATACTGTCCTTTTATTTACTCATGCTAAAACACATAAAATATCAACAACCAATGATGACCCTAAAAACCTAAGTTGACTTTTAAAAATTACAGATATTGATTATGATGTGCACAGGAACTGCACACAGATTCTGTTTCACTTTTTACAGCTCAGCTTGAATGCAGAAAGGTGCCACTCTATTAACTCATTACGTTTCCATATATTTCAGTTTTTGATGTCATTGTGTTTCTTACTTGCTTAATCTTTGAAGCTAATCTGACACCTCTTTTTTTTATATATTTTAGTTGGAAAAAAGACACACTGTGGAATACAGCATCCTTGTTATTGAAGAAGAAGTCCAGCAAAAGACAAAGAATCAAATTAAAAAACAATAAGCCACTGAGCAGTAAAATAAAGCGTGGAGCTTACTTCTGTCTATTGTATGGATTTGTTGGCAAATTCAAGGTGGCAGACACTTGTTATTCCATCTACCTCCCTCCAGGGAGAGACAGCATGTCTGCATGTGTTTCTAATTTATTTTTAAACAGTTTAATTAATGCTTCTTACCTATTCATTTGAAAAAACATAGTCATAATGTTTAATACGTATTCCTGAAATCCAGTAGAATTGCTTTCTCTACTCAAGAGCTGACCGAGAGAGCACTTTTGAAAATATTTGTAATTCCAACTATTTATATAATGAAACCCTAATCTGATCAGACTGCAACATCTGCAATAAAAATGCAGTGAAGTCAGCTGCAAGATCTTTCCCTTTCCCTACATGAATTATTAGACCAGAGTCGGATAGTACTATTGTCTCCTTTCCAATATGCATTTCATTGACAGTGTACATGGAAAAAAAAACCCTCACCTATCTTCTGAAAAATCTTGGATGCAGTTCTACACCAAGAAACTGAAATTTCTCCTTTTTTACTGGTTCTTCTTGCAAACATGTAAATTATGTAATGACCTTGTATAATGATACTTTCGAGCACTTCTTTTACACCTCATGAGGTTTTAAGAATACGATAAATCTGTCTTCCTAGTATACATCACAGATATGCTGGCAACACAGGTACGTCTTTAAATCATCATCAGTCAGTAACATCACCCAAAGCTAATAATGCCCACTAATAAAAAAATGTGGCTGTCTCAGATTCCAGTCTTTAATGAATAACTTTAAGGAGGAAATACTAAGTGCAGGGTCTGATTCACAGTGTAAATGAATAGAACACATTTATAATTGCTTAATATAATATAAAACATTGTAAACCAAGACCAACGCATTTTAAAATTTAACTGAGATTTAAATTTTTCATAAGATTTTGGAAAGGTATTTCAAGAAAGTCAATAAGCAAAGTAATTCTGTATAGATTATTTGCATTTTTAATTATGATAATCACCAGAAGAGAGATCTAAACAGTGAAAGTTTATTCTTTTATACAGTCAAATCTTTATAAAATCATTTTATCTTACCAAAAGTCACACTGATTTCTGACCTTGAATGAAAGAAGACAATGATCTTAGTGTGACAGATAACTTGGGAAAAGATTCCCCTTCTCATACCCTCCTGATCCTTCTTCAAAGAAGATTCAGAATATGCCTGAGGAAAATGGACTTGAACTTGGAAACCATCAAAAGTATTCAAAAATCATCACCAATAACCTTGATAATAAGAATTAAAGGAGAATGAAATCTTGTTGGTCAATGAAATCACTTGGGGAGTGGTCCCTTTTCACCTGAAAACTATGAATATTTATCCAGGAAATAGTAGGTATAAACTTAATTATTTGTGTTACAAGCCTGAGTGTCATAATATCATCAATGTTATTTTAAAGACATTCAGAAGCCCACACAGAATAGAACAATAATATTTCTTGGCTCTTAATCACATTCAGTGCATAGTTCCCAACAAAGTTTTCAATTTTGCTGAGGTTCTGAAAGAATTAAAGACCAGGTGGATCACAATATTTTATATATCATCAGTGGATGCATTGCAGTTGCTTGCATCTCAGAATTTCTCAAAGCAGAGCCTCTACAAGCTAGTCGCTCTTGCCCCTAATGCTTCTTCAACATTTTGCCAGGTAAGGCTTTTTGGATAAAAATGTAAAATTCTTTCTGAGACCCAGAACAATTTACTGTAACCAGATCTTTAAGAAAAAATTCATAATCCTTCATAATCAAAGCCAGTGTGATTCTTTCATAATGGAACTTTCATTCTGAGTTATTGAAATACAAATGCAAACAGTGCACAAATGCATTACACTCATTAAGGATTTCTAAGCTCAACCAGATCTGTCACCATACTACCCATACATCTGAAGAGAAACTAAATCAAACCTTCACAGATTAAAGTTTGCATACCTGATACATCGATGTATGGGTTATTTTATCTGTAATCAAGTTAGACCCTACTGCTTATATCCAGACTGATTCCTGCATTCACTTTGAGTTGTGTTGCTTCAGTAAAGCTCTCCAGAAGTGTTGCAAAGCTGCAAAATAGAAGTTTTAACTTTTTCTTCAATGATTTGGGTTGGCAGTTCCCTGTATGAAATGCTCATTACCACATAACACAGCTAATCTATGATTTCCAACAGAAAACACTAGAAAGGTAGGCATGAAGATGAAAGTATTTTCAAACCCACACGGGGGAAGGGACTGACTTCATTTTTAAAACTATATATGAAATATAAGTGAACATGAAAATTGGTCCTGAACTTTTTCTGATTATTTAAATAGATAGTTTAATACTGAATGTTTTTATTCCTGTCACTACAAATACAAGCTTAATAATATTTATCCCTTGCATTGGTAAAAGGGAGAGTATAAAAGAACAAAGAACCAATCCTTCCCCTTTTTTGCTTTAAAAGGAATTTTGAAGAAATAGAATTCCTATTTATTGGACATGGGGAGAAACAGTGAAAAAGGATGAAGAAAACACAGAGGAAATGTCTTCTTTGCCTCACCTTTCAGTAGTAAGACCAACTGGGTTTTGAGTACTAGGCACCCTAAGCTGGAAGACAGGTACACGAAGCAAGACATACATAATCCAAGACTACATAGTCAGTGATCTCCTACACCACCTAGACAGATACACAGAGATCTATGGGGCCAGATGGGATCCTCTCATGGGTACTGAGGGAGCTGGTGGAAGTTCTCACTGAGCTACTTCCCATCATTTATCAGCAGTCCTGATTAAATGGGAAGCTCCAGTTGATCAGAAGTTGGCAAACATGACTGCCATCTACAAGAAGAGCAGTAAAGAGAATCAAGAAAACTACAAGTCTGTCAGCCTGACCCTGGTACTGCAGCAAGGCTGTGGAGAAGTCATCTTGAGTCCCATCACATGACACATGCAGCACACCCAGGGGATCAGGCCCAACCACATGAGTTTATGAAAGGGAAGTCCTGCTTGGCTAACATGATCTCCCTCTATGACAGGCTGACCAACTGAGTTTATGAGGAAAAGGCTGTGAATATTGTCCACCTGGACATTTGTCAAGCTTCCAAAAATGTTTCTACAGCATTTTCCTGGAGAAGCTACCTGCTCATGGCTTGGACAGATGCCATTTTCATTTGGTTAAAAACTGGATGGAGGGCCAGGTGCAGAGAGTGGTGAATGCAGATAAATCCATTTGGTGGCCAGTCACCAGCGGTGTTCTCCAGGGCTCCATATTGGGGACAGTTATGTTTAATGTCTTTGCTGATTAGCTGGATGAGGGGATCAAGTGCACCCTCAGTCAGTTTGCAGGTGACACCAAGCTGAGTGGGAGTGTTGTTGATCTGCTAGAGGGCAGGAAGGCTCTGCAGAGGGATCTGGACAGGCTGCATCGATGGGCTGAGGCCAGTGGTGTGAGGTTCAACAAGGTGAAATTCTATGTCACAACTCTTCAGTCACAACAGCCCCAGGCAGTGCCACAGGCTGGGACAGAGTGGCTGGAAAGGACCTGGGGGTGCTGGTGACAGCAGCTGAACATGAGCCAGGGTGTGCCCAGGTGGCCAAGAAGGCCAATGGCAGCCTGGCCTGGATCAGCAATGGTGTGGCCAGCAGGAGCAGGGCAGGGATTGTCCCCCTGTGCTGGGCACTGGTGAGGCCACACCTCCAGTGCTGTGTCCAGCTCTGGGCTCCTCACTGCAAGAGAGACACTGAGGAGCTGGAGTGAGTCCAGAGAAGGGCAATGGAGGTGGGGAAGGGTCTGGAGCACAAGTCCTGTGAGTAAGAAATCTGGGGGTATTGAGCCAGGAGAAAAGGAATAGAGAGAGAAATTTTAATTCTCTAGAACTAGCTGAAAAGAGGTTGCAATGAGGTGGGGTTTCAGTCTCTTCTCTCAGAAAACAAGTTGTGCCAGAGGAGACTCTGACAGGATGACAGAGGAAATTTTTTCATGGAAATTTTAACAGGCTGCCCAAAGGAGTAGTTGAGTCACCATCCCTAGAGGTATTTAGAAGATATGTAGATATGGCACTTTAGGACGTGGTTTGATGTTGATCTTGACAGTGTTAGGTCAATAGGTGGATTCAATTAATTTAGAGGTCTTTTCCAATCCAGATGATTCTATGATTCTATGAATGTACCACTTGGCCCTCTAGTTCTTTATCAGCCTATAGTAATATTTTTCTGCAGCAGTTTCCTGGGTTGAGTCTAGTCTCAAGACTGTTTTCTTCTACTTGCATTACCTGGTACCAGTAGAGGAAGCATAACCTTAGTTCCAAAGCACCTCAATATTCAGCTAAGATATTCAGAAGTGGCACAACGACATGGAATTTAAAAACAAACAAAAAAAATTTGAGATTCAGTCACATGCTTTTGGTGTCTGCATTTCTCAGCTTAGTTCAAAGAGCAAAAAAAATAGAAGACCTGCATCCTTACATTTTACAGATGAATATAAAGCATTAGACACACACTGTTTACTTACAATTCACAATAAATAGAGGAAAGCTTTATGCTGAAAGTAAATTCAAGCACAAGGACTTAAGTAATCAAGTGTTTTAAATCACTCTGATTAATCACTAGAATATTTTAAAGGCTCTGTTTTCAGCATATTTTGCAGAGAAAATGTCTTTTACTCAAACTAACTTCTCTCTTTCTCTCTGGTCTATGTGTAATTCATGAACCTTTAAACATTATGGGATTATAGAGAGCTAAACTGACATTTTTACTTTCACTTAGCAGTCTGAATAATTGGTACACTCCAAGCATTTTAAATACTAAAGTCATCATTGCTTTGAATTCATCTTGTGATGTCATAACAGCTTACGATTGACATAATAAATTTCAAGAATATGAAAGCTTGAAAAGAATGCTAAATATATCTTATGCTTAATATATAATAATTAAATGATCTATAACTAACAGTATATTCTGATATTAACTTTAATGAAATGCTTTTTAAATGTATAATGTATTGTTATTGGCTTTCCACTTCAGGGCAAGAAGAGAATTCATTAAATTTTTTTAGTGTGTTTTTCTCAGAATCAGAAAGAAATGCATAGGAAAAAATTCAAATTTACTTAATATCTTGAATAAATTGGAAGTTCAGTGATGAAAATTAAAAATTTTACTTTAAGTGTTAGAAACTGCCACAAGTTTCCCTGGAAGCCAGTCACAATCAAGTAACAAACAACTGCAGCATGTGTCAGCTGCAATTTAACATGAAAACTCAGCTGGCAATTCTTTTCTAAGAGACATTGGAGTGGAGAACATTTAGCCCCCCAACAATCAGCACATGATGCAGATCTTGATCCCACAGTTCAGCAAAGTACACAAGGCCATGCCTTGAAGGAGTAGATCAGATCTGTCACAAGCTCCAAAATTTCTGGAATAACCTCCTACAATTTAGAGTACTATAACTGCTTCTCTCCTAAGGGAGACTTCCTCTGGTTAATAGAATTTTAACGGATTTAGTATCTATGTTCAATAGATATTGAATAGAAGACATCCATCAAAACAGAAGACTAAAAGTTGAATGTTGTTTTTGGTTCTTCCTAAATTAGTTCTGAAATGTTGCTGCCAGTTGAACAGACATCAGCAAAATAGGAATTAAGGACAAAGGGAAATTTTTAGCTTAGAATTATTTTTTTCTGTATTAGCTTGTACGGAGTTATGTTTTTGGTGTTGGAATGTGTTGAACATATTGGGATGACATTGTTATTGCTAAGCAGCTCTTAGACAGAGTCAAGGCCACCTGTTCCTCATCCCCTCCCAACACTGAGTGGGATGGGGAAGCACAAGAACTTGGCAGGGGACACAGTGAGGATAGCTGACCCTAGCTGGCCACAGGGACATGGTGTATCATGTGGTGTCATGCTTGGTACAGAAAGCTGAAGGAAGGAGGAGAAAGGATGGGACAATTTGAGGGACTACTGTTACACGTGATGAAGCCCTACTGTCCTGAGGATGGCTGACGCCTCCCTGCCCATGGGAAGCAGTGAATGAATCCTTTGTTTTGCTCTGCGTGTTTTCACAGCTTTTGCTTCCCTATTAAATTGTCCATATCTCAACCAATGAGTTCTCTCAGGTTTGCTCTTCTGATTCTCTTCCCCATCTGCTGTGGGAGCATGAATGAGTGGCTGTGTGTTGCCAGCTTGGATTAAACCATGACAGCAGCAGACATCATGCTGCCCTTCATAGACACCAAGACAGTTGTTGAATACCAGCACATTGAAATAGGAGGAAAGAAGTCCCATTGTCCTTCTGTAAAAAAAAAAAAAAAAAACTTTAATTCTTTTAGGAAAAAGAAAGTAGCTTAAAAAAGAAATATATTAAGAGAGGTTGCTTTCCCCAGGCACAAATTACACAGAGATAGTATTTGTATGCAAATATAGTAATTAAGAAAATTCTTTTGGACTGATTCCCATCTGCTGTTGCCAGTAAGTGTTCTCTCCTGGTCATTTAGATGATGTTCTCTCCCTGTCAGAAACAGCAAGAGGGAGAGGTTTCATTTAGTGTGGAATTTTTTTGAAAGAAAGGCAGAAATGAAGATGGACCACTTTGTATTAGTAGTCTCTCACTAGAAGAGGGCCTGTAGCTCATAAAGCCTCAGAAGTTTCTCTTTCACCTCCAAATTCAGGTACATTCTTGATCTTCCTATTGACAGTTCATTTCTCCTCTCTGGCTTTTATATACTAGGGTTGGAGTTCTATATGGTTACAAAAAATGTTAAAATTTAGTGGTAAAATATTTAGGATTACAATGTCAAAAACCTTGTCAAAAATGGAATGCAACTAAGAGATCACTGACAATGCATAAACAGCATAAGTAAAAGTTGATCAGATCTCATAACTGTTTCAAGATAAACCTTACTGAAAATAGAACATGAATAGTATGAAATTCTGGTTTAGATTACAGTAATACAGAAAGTCTATTTATATTAGAGTAGCACCAAACATTCACAAGGAAGACTGACACATTCTTGCTTTGAATACACTACAATCACTCACCACAAAAAGGGTTTTCTTGGAAAATAACTTGCTCTAACTGAGAGAAAATACCCTTTATTTATTAATTTATAATGTATGTAAGGATAAAAAAAATCAATCAGTTAAGCTTTTGAAGCTGTACCACACTTCAAATTGTTGATTGTCTTCAGCTTGGTAATGGATTACACAGGAAACAGATCTGGGAAATACATACAACCACACAACTGCCAAGCAATGATCATGATACAAGCATGATTAAGCTGCAGTTCCAAGTAAATCATGACAGTGACAAAAACTCCCATGATAGCAGTCTATAAACAAGACAAATTCTCCACTGCAGAGGAAGAGGATTTACATTTTCTAAAATGAGTGAACAAAGATTTCCATATGGATAATTACTGCAAGGCTGACTGGAGTTTATGCAAAATAAATCACTCAAAAATGCCTGTCACCTGGCATGATGAAAGGCAATATGAAAATTGAATTAGTCATAAATGTAATTTTATCACAGCATCTAAGAACAAAAGTACTGAATTATTTTTAATGTGCAATTGTTTTGTTGGTTGTTTTAATTGCTAAGGAACTCAGAGATCTGCAAGATGGCTTCTGCAGAAGGAATAGTGTGGTATTTCATTAACTACAATAGCAAATTAAAGTGTTGTTCCACAAGATTCACTTATAGCTAAAATGCCGATATTAATTTTTTCTATATTGCCATCAGTGTATTCTTTCTTCCTATAAGTGGAGAACCAATTAAAGAATTGACTGAAAGGGACATATTTATCTCCTGTCATCACTGATGCTTAAAATTCTAGAAAAACAAAAATACTGATGGAAATCCTTTACTACTAGAGAGAGAAAATGGAACTAATTATTATATTTTCATTTTTTTCATTATTTTAAAAACAAGAAATAAAATGTAAGATATTTTCAAATGCAAAATGTATATTAAAATTTAAAAGTTCAAAAGTTTTCATTCACAAATTATAGTGTCAATGCTACCAGGTAGACTTTTTTAAAAAATTAATGGATAATGAAAATTATTTCCTGCTAATTGTTCAGTCATCTCATTCTTTCTATTTAAAGTATTTTGTTTATTTTAATTTTAAGTTCTTTTTTCCCATCTGTCATGATAGTTTCAAAATCTTAGAGGGTATATCTTTAAGTCCACCTTAAATAAATGAAAATTCTGAGATATAGAACCCCAAATTTATTGATATATATACATTTCAATTAAAACATAGGAACAAACTTCAAAATGTTTTCCAACACACAAAAAATTACTGTAGTATTTTATCTGGATAGTGGCCTGCTGAAATACCTTAGTACTCTGAGGGTGAGTGCTAAGGCACTTCTCACAGATGAATATGGCATCTCTCTTAGGAAAAAGGGGTTTTTTTACAACACAGTCTTAAAATTAGAATAGTCTGATCTGGTGTGTGATTAAATTTATAACATAATGCATTTTGCTGAAGGATAAATTATTGATGATACTATCCTTAGTCATAAATGTAAATCTATTCCAAAAAATACATCACAGCAAAGCTGAAAAAGGGAATGAAAGTTCAGTTTTATTTATTACCTCTCATATACTTTCGAATTATTTTCCATCAAACAAATTACTGAAGGCCAATACTGCTGCTTCATCTAAAAGAATCCAGACTTTCCAGAAAACAGTAACATTAATGAAGGCTTGAAACATGACAAAAACCTGGATGAAGACTGAGGAATTTTAAGATTAATGTAACGTATTGTTAAATTCCATGAAAGAAAGGTATGACGTTTCTTCCACCAACGAGTATGATGTGAATATGTGTTATGATGCCTTGTCATGCTGTAGTTCTAGAGGCGTTCTAAAACTAATGGAGTATGTTATGCACAATTTAGATTCATCTGTATAAATAAAGTAGGTATTTTTCTTTAGCAGACATATTCAGATAGGTCAGAGAAACCTACCAAATACCAAATTGATTGTGAATTCCCAAACAAATTTAGCTCTAATTTAAAATGAAAATAATATCATTAACTCCTTTCTGGGAAAAAACAAACAAACAAACAAACAAAAACCAACAAACAAAAAAAAAACACAAAAAAAAACCAAAAAAACAAACAACAACAACAACAAAAAAACAAACACCAACCAATCTTAATTATATAGAATCTACTCAGTGCTGTGGTATGTCACAGATGGATTGTGCATTCAAAGATGGTAGAAATTTACTTTTGGGGTTGAAATACATGAAGTTTTGTTAGCATGCCCTTTAAAGTATTGTGCCTGTGTCATCCTTCTGATAAAAGAACAATAGATGCTTGAGATTTTTGTATCTCCCATTCACAGTGTGCTTGAAAAATAAGAAAAAAAATAATAATAATTAGATTTTGTAAACAAGGGAATTAATTGCTTTGTCTTTTGAAGTCAGCATGAGCAGCTAACTTGTCTACTGCTGTATGAGCAGTATTTCTATTTTTGCTGCCTTTTGTGAAAAATTAGATGGCCAAGTGGCAACCTTACTCCAGTATGAGTTATTTGCAGTGTTGCTGCAAAATAACAAAAGCTTGCAACAAAGCAATACAAACACAGCATGAGATTTTATGAGTGCTGAATCTTGATGGAGGAAGATAAACAAGTCGTGAAAAATGTCCCAAAGGACTGAATGTATTTCAGTGTTTCTTTTTTTCCCCAAATGTGGAATGAAATCCTAAAGCATTTGTTTCTAAAATCTCTGCTATAAACTCTCCCTTCCCTATAATCTTGTCGGCTCTGGGGCAACAGAATATCTAAGGTCAACCTTTCTGCTAACTACAACGCTTACATTTCTCCTCTATTTCTTGGCAGTAGGAAGAAATGGATGATTTATTTTTAGTGAGTTGCTCAACCCAGCACAAGGAACTTGGTAAGTGACTTTTTTTTTTTTTTTTAACTGTCAGGATTGCCAGCAATAGCACTGCTCACAGTAGTATTAACTGCATCTATAAACCCCAGCACCACTTCTCATGGCTCAGCCACAGTCATATGTTCTTCAAATTTCTTTCTGATATTTCAGGCTCTCTTTTCCACAACATGATGAGTAATGTGTGAGATAAACTGGCATGTGTTATAAGGCCAGCACAGCATTCATGGGTGAATTAGTTGCATTATCACTATAAATGACAAAAAAGTTTTCTGACCCATAACATATGTTTGGGTGAGAGGAGAAAGATGCAAGAGAAAGTAATGACGTGATAGTGCTACTTCATCTTAAAACAGATGTTTCTTTTAATCAAACAAGAATAGTAACCACAAAAACAAAAAGTTGTTTAGAGTTCACTATTTTTCCCTTAAAGAAAAAAAGTTTCTTTGGGAAATTAAAATATTCTAAAGAAGTCACCCCTCTGTTCCCAGGCTGATGAATTTAAATTTTCACTCTAGCTTAAGTGGAATTTATTTGCTTAAATCTGCCCAGCATTGACTGAAGAATTGATGCTACAGTAGTCATATCAGAAATCTCTCTTTCCACAAATAAATTTTCAAACACAAAATAAAAATCTGTAAAATCAAAAACAATATTAAAGCAGAACACAGAGAATTATGTATTGTTTTCTTTAAGTAATGTTAAGAAGGGAACCCATTAAAAAGTTTTGTGAGCATAGAGATTATTTTTAACACTAAGTTGTCTAAAATAGTAGTCCATAAAAAGGAAATAGAAAGTAAGGTATTGTTGTCTATGTTGTCTATGGAAATCATTCTTTAAAAGGTTCTTTCAATTACAATACATCGAAGCGTGTCTGAAAATGCTGACTGCAGTACTAAGTTCATTTTACAACCAAGACATGAAAGTTGGAAGAGTAGATCCCAGGCAGATGAGAATGGCAATGGCATTTGTTAAATCATCAGGAAGGCACCTTTATGCTCTCTTTCTTTCCATCTTGCACATTTCAGGAAGTTATACACAAACAGTTTGAAAATTCATTCATTATCATTACTCCAACCTCCTCAAAATAGTCTTTTGCTACATTCCCTTAACAGGGCATGATGGAAATCAAGCTCCTGTTCCCCTGGGCTACTCTGGCTGTGGGGCAGCTGTCTGTGGGAGATGCCACAGTGCAGAACCACAGCAACCTCCCTCTGCATGCGAGGGGGGTCACAGCCCACAGGAGCCTCTCCATCCACAAGGAGTAACTGGGCTTGGGTGGAAACGTAGCTGCTTCAGAGAGATGTGTAACACCCAGTTCCCCTGCCTTCCCTCTGCTCCTCTGCTGTGCTCTTGTGCCACCCTTAGTTTCCTACTTTAGCTATGAGTCACTTGGGATGCGCTCTTCTCTTCAGGGTCCTACATGCTTATACCTCATCAGCTGCTCCTCTGTACTCTGGTAATGCTAAGTACACAAGTCGAGATGTCCTCTTGGCTTTGCTACTGTGACAGGACACGACATCTCTGAAAGCAGCAGCCTGCACTCAGCCTGCACTCAGTGGGACCCCACTGACCTCCTGACCCCTCCAGCGCTGGGGGTCCCACTTGTCACACTGGTGGAACCACCGCTGTGCACCAAGGCAGGCAGGGGCTGTGCACGGAGTGAGGCACTGTGAAAGGTGAGGAAGGTGATGTTTCACTGGGGGCAGAGTTTCCAGCAAGCAGTTCATGGAGTTGCTTCTTATTGGCAGAGGTTTGCTGAGTCCATGTGGGATTCCTGACATTTCCTCATTTCCTCCCACCAGGTCTGAGGTTCAAGTAAATAAACTGTAAATGACAAGGAGAAAGGCCAGGAGAGGGTTCCGGCTGTCATCATGCAATCCAGAATGCTTTTGACTGCCGCTATATTCCTTTTATATTAACAAATTAAAACACAAAGTCACATTTGTGCAAAAAATACTAGAGCTGTTCTGTCAGAAAATTATTCACAAAACCGTTGTTTATGTTATATTCTTGCTTTACATATTTACAGTATGATCTCAGCAAAGTGATTCCTGTGTAAGTTAAAAAGAGAACTTTTCAATTATTTTTATGGCACCAATGAAAGGTAAAAAGGAAGGTACATACCTGTCATCCAGGTATAACTCCATTACCTCCCTGTCTCATTGTACAGCAAGGCAATCTATCCACACATTAATTATTTACATTGAAAGACTCCATCATGTACAAACAAATGCTTTGTAATAAAGTAGGATGAAAAATGTTATTTATATTTTGGCATGACAATAACTTGCCTATCTCCGCTATTACTGACACAAGGAGTGCAATCAAACTTTAGCTGGTAGGTCTAAATGCCAGACAAGGTCTGATTCTGACACAGCAAGCTATTCAGCTTCAACCCTCTGTTCAGTAAAATAACTTTCTGGTTACCTGGACAGTTAAACTCAGTAATATATACGAAACAAATTTAGGTTATTAATTTTGATATTCAGTTCAGTTCAATATCCCCATATAGTCATATTGTTTAAATGTGTGCTGTGCCACTACATCAAAGAATTTTAAAATCAGACTTTTTGCATCAAAAAAGATAATTTTTTTGTGAAATACTTCATTTTCTGGGTATTCCTGTTGGAAACATAAGCCATTAAACAGGAGCTTTTTATCTAAATTGCTGTTGTCAGACTTCAGAGTCAATACCCACAAGTAAATAGTGGAGAGTTAATTCATCCAGTTCACATCACAGAACTTCTGCTTTCAGCTTTCAGGTCTCAAATGCAGGTTTTTCATGACTGAACCATTCCTGTGGGTTCCCATGTGGACAAGAGTTCACCCTCTGTTTTTGTTTCAGGCATGGTGATAAGCAACAGACAGTTTAGGTAACCTGCCATTTGCAGTCTTGATCTAAGTGGACCCCAATTCTTCCTCTGGAGCTTTAATGCTTATTTACATTAAGGTACTTTTCGTGAAAAATAATATCTTGTGTAGGGCAAATATGTTTAATGTTTACTGCATTTATTACACAGTAACTATTTTCCTTAAAAAAATATTTACCTCCATCTGAAAGCCGTCCTCATTTTAAAATAACACTAAGCTAGTTTACATAGAGACTTTACAATCACATTATTTTTCAATAACTTATTTTCATTGATCGGTCTAACAGCTTGACATGTTATTTATGGGCTACTGTGATGAATCACATCCGTTTCCAAGGTAAAGTAAGCAAATTCTCTGTTTATAGGATTAAAGTTGAAGGTCAAACTTTGATTATATTTTCTGTTCTACTACAGCAATATAAAGCAAGGTCTTTAGACTTCAGAATTGGCAACCAGTCATATGAGATGCTTTTATACTTAAAAATTGACCACAAATTTTGATTATATCATAAGTAACATCTGGGAGGCAGGAAACCTAGCAGATAACTGCAACAGACTCTGAGAGGAATTTATTTTGTGTTTTGAATATGCATTTTAATTTTTTTTTACCTTGCAAAGAGGATTTATTTATTTTTAATCTTTTTTTAAGAAAAGAGTTTTTATCTACGGAAGTGTGAGAGCTGGGAAAACACTAACCTTCAATGCTTATGGTGTGTTGTGGTATTTGTCTAACTCACTGAACCACTCTTGTTGAACTTCTACCAGTGTGTATTTATCAGCTGGCTATTGGCAGGTGCAACTGAAAGTTGCTTTGTCCAGAAATGTATAAACAACATTTAACCCCCTTTTTTAGCAACACATTTTTAAAGTCTCATTTGGGGTCTCAGAGCTGCTGAAGCACTGGCAACATTAAATTGTAAAGGATGTTGTTGTGCAATGCAATAATTAATTACCCAGATACCCTCCACTCCAGCCAAAAACAATGTCCAGCACACTCACACAGCCAAGGGAGAGAGCATAGATGATGGAAACATTTGCGTTAAAATATAAACATATGCAGATGAGAATCCCATCCAAAATATCCCTACCAAATTATTTCAGAAATTAACATGAAAGGGAAGATAGTGAAGTACGTGCTTTCAGTAAGCTGTGGAAAGGTTGCTTTGGAAGCTTCTTGTGATACAGCATGAGTATTGTTGCATTTAGATTAGAGGTACTGACCTTGCTTCATCACCCAGCTTTATAAACCTGTCTCTATGCTGCATCTTTTTTGTCTTGCAAGGATTTATGCCAAATCATTTGTTGTCACATACATTGTTGTGCCGAGACTTTGCAAATCCTGGCTTGTGACTGCAGCTGTTCTTTTAGGTCAGGTTTATGGAATATTTTTGGTATATGCAGTGGAAAGAGACATTACTCTCCCTTCAAACTAAACTCTTCTTCAGAGAGTTCTGCTATGGGCAGACTCTGTCCAAGGGAAGGAGAATCCACTCACACAGGGACATCCCCATCCACAGGACTTTCTGGTGCTAGGTCTGTCTAGGGACCTAAAAGTGAATTGGTAGAGCTTAGGAAGAATAGGTTTGTACAGAAAGACAGAAATATAAGCCATGCTGTGGCACCATGAGGAAGGAGACTGTGTGAAAATTGCTGTATGTTACTGTTATAGGCATAAATTAGAAATCTCTCTACTTCTTCTGGAGCCCACGTTGGCCCTTTTTAGCTCTCCTGCCACATTTCAATGGATGAAAAGGATTGAATTGACAATGCAGACTGAGCTACCTCCTGGGTGTTGTAGCTTCAGCTGTATGGATTGAGATATAGATAAGGATGAGCTGAAAGCATACTAGGGAAGTCTGTCAGAGCTGACAGCCTTCAGGATGTCAAGACTGGATGCAGGGCTCTCACAGAGTCCCAGAAAGCTGATCAGTGACACAGTTTTTCATAGTTTTGGAGATTCAAAGTGTGCCTTTGAGAACAGGTATAGGCCTGAGCAAAAGGAGATACATAAACACTCCAGCCCAGCAAAAGCCTCAGGACTGGAACTCTGGAACAGTTTAGCTCAGAGACACAATTTGTACTATAGCCCATACCCACAAATTGGTATATACCCTTATGCCATTTCACTTGGTGAAATGGCAATTTCGTCAAAAAGACAGAATGAAGGTTATACCTGTTTCCTTCTCTGATTACTTACAGGCTTAGAAAGGGGAAAATTTACACCCCATAGTGAAGGCAAAAGTGAGGGTTTTGATAAGAGAGCAGCTGAACCCCACACAATTCCTAAAAACCACCCCTGTAAATGCCTCCTACCATCAACTGTGCACTAGTTTAGCAAGGCTTGACCCAAAATTTATGCAGCTTGAACAAGATGAAAAGTGGAGCCCCTTCTCCTTTTTGTTCTCAGAGAGAGAGATGGATGTCACATACAGCCCTGTCCTTACTGAAGAAATTTTTCCTTCTCTTCAGCAGTTCAGTCTTAATCTTTGAGTTTCTGTACCCACACCAATTAAATGATTCCATCTTTAGCACTAAAGAATTTGTCTTGTAAAATAGATCTTCAGCTTTGAAGTTTAATGCAATTAAAATAAAATACTGCTAATTAGGAATGCAGTGAATCAGTTATTACACAAATGCATTCTGTTAATAGTTTAGGACTACTCTTATGAGCAAGAATTTTCAGGACTGGACTCCATACCCATTAAGGGAGAGCCTGGTTTTACTGATAACTTGCAAACACCAGATGGATCACAACAGGCTCCTTAAATAGCATAAAGGTGAGCAAGTACATAATTTCTTACAGGATCAGAATCCTCCCAAAACAACGCTTGTACTTCACTGATTTCTACTAACAAGGATTAAGCTGTGCAGTTTTCTTGTGTGCAGTGACTTTTGACAACAATAAAATGTTCCCTATTGCCATATGATACAGCTAGGTCCAGATGTGCTATTTTGGTTTGAGATGGTTAAACTTTTTTTTTGTTACTATGGAGATTATCTACTGAATGGTTTACTTACTGCCTCGAGGCTGTCATCGCGTACTGTTTAATTTATAGAGCTGGTCCAAATCTCTGTGGAAAAAAAGTCACCAATATTTCTCACAACTTTCTTTGATTTATTTTTCAGTGTCAACCAAGACATAACATTTATTATGATTCACCTTAGCATGATGACATTTCATTATTCTTACTGAAGAAGATGTTCCTGAAAAAAAAAAGAGATCAAAATCTCCTCAGACTCCTGGATATCACATAATAAATGAGGGGATCTGTTTTACTTCAGTGCCTCAATAAGAAGTGTTTATATTTCAAGACCAAGCCCCCACAGAATATTTACAAAATTTGTTGCGAGGTGCTAAAACATAAATCTGAAGTTCAAAACCTACATCAAATACAAATGAAGACCTATAAAATATAGTGTAAAACAAAAAGTCAGAAGAAAAAAAAGTAAATGTTTTTAAGAATTACTGAAATCCTTAAGTGTCTTCCCCATAACTAACACATAAAATTCATTTTATCAAATGGATTTTGTTGTTAACATCTTATATATTGTAAATTAATTAAATTGAAGTGTGTTAAAATAAAAAAGACAAACATTCTAGAGTTCCTATAGATAGCCAGCCAAAGCCTATTACACTCTTCCTTGAGCAAGCAAGAGAGACTTAAAATAGCAGCTGCTTTACATAGAAATTTGTCATCAGAAGCTAAAACCCTAAATTGAAAGTTATTTTGAATTTCATTAAGATAAATGAATATTAATTTATTTTATTAAGGGAAAAATGTCTTCCAGAAATCTCATGGAAAACAACCCAGAGTAGAACATTGTTAAAAATAAGAATAACCTGATAATCTTGACGTAATTTCCTTAGAAAACAGCATCATCCTCATGATTTCATAATAACACTTGTTTTGTCTCATTCCACGATCTATAAGGCATGCTAGAATTTTATTTCTTCTGGAAAGATTAAGAGAAGTGTCCTGATATACTTATATATAACTGATATTTGTCAAAGCATGCGTATTTACTTTTCTGTGTATTTTTATATATTAACATTAAGAAATTTGTATTTAAATTTATACTGAAACAGAATAAATCTCATATTGTATTAAGCACTGTATGCAGAAGGAAAAAGAGTCTTGGAAGCATTTGTATTCTGGGTCTCAGACCAATTCTCAAGTCATACAAAGGTAGATGTCACAGGAGTCATATAAAGGTCTCTACTCTGATACTAGTTCTGAGGACAGCCTCTGCAAGGACACACGTTGAAAGATAATGTGTTTTAAAAATTTGTAGCCTAGCTTGAATGCTAGGATGCAAGCACTCATACAATGCCAAGTTCTTATAAAATAGTTTGTGGCGGCTGAGGAAATGTATTCTACAGAACAAACTTTACATTGCTACAATCAAGTACATGCATCAGTGTGAGGTGCCAGTGCATGACACAGCTCAGAAGCATAAAGCTGTTTCATTTCCCCATCTGTATGCTTTCTTAGACAACCTTGCATCTGGAAATGCCCTTCCCTTGCTTTTACCCAGAGTCATACTTCTCTCTCATTCTCCCACCTGCACATGGAATAGCAAATGACTACTTATTCCCTTGGATTTTAGACTAGGGCCAGGGATTGTGATAGCTATATCTTCACAGTTGTGGCTATTCAGTGACTTTATGTAGCTGCCATAAATGTAGTGTATTTTTTCACTAGGTAATTTTTAGCCATGATGTTCCCTGTTTCAGCTGCCAGTGCATTACACAAGCACACAGGTCAGCACAGAGCAGAGGAGAGGTGCAAGGCTGTGAATAAAAGAAGAATGGACAGGAAAGAATTTTCATGGCAGCAGCAGCTTCAATTTGCATCCTATTACAGGCTCACTCAGTCTTCCTCAAACAGTCCTTTGCTCAGGTCTATATGCCCCCAGTTGTGGCTTCTACTGTCTACAGCTATTCCATAACTAGACACTTAATTGTGCCTTTCATTTCACCAGAAGGAAAGAGTTTTAACACATCTGTTAGTCTTAACGCATTCTGCAGTTTGCCCACAGTTTGAAGGTTCACGTGGTATCTGTCAATCACTGCTAGGGCAATGGGAAAGCCCTACAAGGAATAGTGAAGTTGTTTTTAATTAAATAATTAAGCATTTCATTGCCTTAACCAATCTGAAGTTTTTTTTTTTATCAGGAGATAACATTGAACATGTCGCTCTTCTGGTTTGTAAGTCAATGCTAGAGTCACACAATGGGAGCTCTGCATTCTACACACCAGGACTGCACAGGTAGGAGCAGCAAAGCCCTGGAACGTCAGGTATGTGGGGTAGATAGAAGGTGGTAGGTCAGTCTTGTAGCACAGATGGGTTAGGAGGGTTACAACAGTCCAGGAAGAAAAGAAAGCAATAGAACATACAAAAGCTACAATTAGAAATTGAAGGTGAAAAACTGAAACTGGTCAAGGAGCTCAAACTGTGGAGCACTAATGGCAAAAGGAAGTGATGACTGTGTGAAGGCAGGTGGTAGAAGGACTGGTGTGGGGGTGACACTGGAGTCCCTCCACAACCTGGGGCCAAGCAGCTAAGCTCGGTAGTACTGGAGCCAAGGGGCTCCCCCTGCACAGAGCACAGAGCTCTCTGGCTCTCAGCACATATATATCTCTGCACCTGACTCCCTTGTGCAGTACAGATTGGCTCTAAGACTCTTTTATGTCACTCTGGGAATGAAATACAAGTAAATCCAGATTAAGGCTTTTTCCTACAGCCAGTGTGGGATAAAGCTTTACTTTCCCTGATATGCACACACTCACGCACCACACATCAGCTTGAGTTACCCTCTTTTTACAGATTCAACAACAGCCTTAGACAAGTTACCCTGTTGTAAGCATATATGTCTCATTATTCTCTCTCTGATCAACACTGCATGCAACTTCTTCTGTGATTTATTATGTAATTGAATTTGGCCTACATATGTCATTAGCATCAGGTTCATTTTTTTTAACTCCATGTTTGTCCAAAGATCTTTGGTAACAGCATAAATCGTTGCCAAAGCTTAATGCTGATCTCCTGAGTTTTGAAAGCACAACAGGCAAAGTCAACCCCTGAAAATGTCTGAGACATAACCATTCAAGATACAAACATTTGCAGAAAATAACAAACAAAGCCCTGCTATTTCTACAGTCAAATAATAGCACTAGTGCTGAACAGAGAGCAATTTAAGAGAACAAAAAGGTAGTGAGATTAAAAATATACCTGATTAAATAGGACTTTTTGTTTTGCCAAATGCCTGGGCTTTTGTTAGAAACAGATAATTCCCATCAATTGTGTGGGTCGAAATTTGTGAGAATGAAACCAGCAGAAAGTGTAGGACATGATTTTTTGCAATGGGTGGCCAAGCAGTTACTTATGTGTAGTGCTGCCACAATCAAGACTTGGTTTCTATTTGCTGATGAGTGAATTCCAAACCAAGGGAGGCATGGGAAACTTGCAATGATCTCACTTGGGTGCCCCTCATTCTCCTGCCAAAACTCAGGTATACCAAAAACACAATTTATTTAAAAACAAGTTCTTCGTTTTAGCACAGCTCTTGATATTCCAAATGAATGGGTGTGTCCTACTGCTAAGTATGATGTCACATCCCCTAGGCATCCTTTCCCCATTTAGACACACGATGAAATTAAAATTGCATTTAGGCCAACGCACACAAAGCTAAACCTATTTCCAGAATTACAATGCAAAAATTAAGAGTTTAATTGCTCAGCAAAGCAAGCTTCTCACTCTTTTATTTATTTCTTCTTTTAGTTGATGAAGATGCAATCTCCTGCAAGCATGCAAAAGAATATATCCAAACAGTGAAATCAAGATCCAGGAAACAGAACTGAAAAGCGGTCCCTGGTAACAAGTAATAGTAAGCAGATAAAAGAAGTTCAGACAAGACAGCAAAGATCATGTTTTCAGCTAATATGACCATCACAAAGCATTGATACACTTTTTCACTAAGGAAATAATAAAAATCTTGGCCTTCATAGCGTTTCACATGGCCTGCTGCCTAATAGGGGATAGAGATACATTGCCTAGCATGCCAAAAAACTCCTCTAGGCTCAGAGCTGTGCTCCACTCGCACCATGCCAGAATCTGTGAGAAATGCCCACTGACTCCCTGATGTTAACAGGAATACAAACCCCAGCCGAGTCCTTTTCTGTGTGTGGCACAAGATGCACTAATTTCTAAGCACCATTGATCTCAGGCTCAAGCATTGTGGCAGCAGCTGAGCAGTCCAAATCATAAATTATCCCTTTGCAATGGCTAGTGAAATAGGGCTTGATTCTCACATCACTTACACAGCAGGCTTGCACCAGTAGAACTGCATGGATTTTTACTGAGGTATATTCAGTTCTCTCCAGTGTAGGCAAGAAGCAGCTTTACTCAGTTACTTTCCAAGTTAAGGGGTTGCTCTGGCAGAGCAATATGAGTAAGGGTGCATCAGGTACCTGAGAGTGCCTTGCCCACAGCGATGATTAATACTGCTGTCGTCTGCTTTGTGTTCTTCACAAGTATTCAAGTCTTATTTTAGAAAGGATACAAAATATTACCATCAAGAATCCATCCCTATTAGCTGGTCAGTCCCGTTCTAACACACTCCAGTCATGATTGCCAACACATTACACCTTGTGGGGTATAAAGACGGCCCTGTTGAGGTTTACCTGGTTGGTTTATAGTCAACCAAATGTAGATATTGATAATACCCCTCCATCTCGGTCCTTCACTCTTCCCTCCTGGCACTAGTAGAGTTGCTGATATGATATGTTGGCACAGTTGGCTGTTTAAGCAATATTTGCTGAGAAGTAGTTCAAAGGACATATGTAGTGTGCCTGTGTGTGCATGCATTGATACACAGATGAGCCTGAAAGATGATCCTGCAGGGAGGGGTAAGAATGCGGACCATGTAATTTCTTCTTGAATCTGTACTCTTCCTTTTCTATGCTGAGATTTTCTTAGGTCTCTCAGTGCCTTTGTTCCTTGGCATACTTGGCCATGGTAGCCTGGGGAATACATAAATATTTAAGAGACAAGAGGGAATGGTGTGACAAAGAATTATGTCTTCCTAATAACTACTGGAAAACATTGCTTGGTAAAAGAAAAATATGTCAAGTTCCCATATCTTCTTTCTAATCTATATTTTTCATCATATCCTTTTTTTGTTGTAAGATATACTTTTTCTTGCTGTCTCTTCTCTTACATTTCTCTATATTTTTTCCTAAGCTTTACCTCAGATATTTTATTTAATCTGTGATATTTTAGCTAGTACTATTGCACTTAAAGCTCAGGTGCAGTGGTGTTCTTAGCACCAGAGTCACAAGCAAACAAACCAAAACAGGAGACAGGGTTTCCTGCTTACAAAAGAAATACCAAGCAGGGACCAGCATTCTGGTTCCAGGTTTGAATAGGGTGTGGCCCACGAGGGTTTGGCCTCTGACATAATCATCAGGAACAGCTGTAATAATACCCAAAAGAAAATCTACCAATTCATTATTCTCTAAAAACCACTCCACTTGTCCATGACTAGTCTGGAATTTGTGTACTGTGTGGTGCTGATCTTCAGCTAACAGGAGCAAAAAAACCTCTTATTTCATGATGAGAAAATTCATCTAAGTAGACGATCCTGCAGCCTGGCTTGGTCGCGTCTGCAGACAATTGCATGTAGATACTCTCTGTGCTGGTAACTTGAAATTACCCTTATAGAGTAGTAGTTTCTGCTCTTGATATTTTGGTATTCAATATCATATTCATTTTCTCAGCCCCAGAGTTTCCAGTACAAGGCATGTGCCATTCTGAAGTGTCAGGGATATAAGGAGGAATTTGAGTACTTCAAAAAAGAGCTTTAAAATTGGTATTATTCCACATCAGAGTGGGTCCATTTTGGAATTCACTACATGCTCATATGGAATGTCTTAGATACATTTTTCAAAAATTGCACTGTATAAATAAAGCCTAGTGAGAATAATGGAAAATACTAGAAAAAAATGCTTGCTATCCACTGCAGGGTAAAAATACAGCATTGTATTAAATAGTAGATGTGTATGTTTTCGCAATTCTCTTCCAGTAAATTGAATCTGTTACAAAATTAATTTTATTTCAATATTTTGCTTTAAGTATGTGGTAAAATTTAGAAATATATATGGTTAAAAAACTCCAATGGGATATTAAGAAATGATAAAATGGAGGAAATCTATTTAGGGCACCTCATGTTATTCTATAAACATAATTCATATGAAGTTTGGGGATCCAGAAAACAGGATTCAAGACATTGATCATCTTTCTCGCTACAGAAGCACAAATTTGTGCTAAAATTCTCTAGTGTTTTGAACTGCATGTGCACATAGTAGAGACAAGCTATGATCCCCTAACTGTCGCTGTCTCCTACTGGCCAGCCTCTGAATATGTCTAACATCCACCTAGCACAAAACCCTCTGTTTCAGAACAAAGAATGACTTGGATGATGCAAGCTATTTGTTTTATTAGGAACATCAGAGAGTTAATAAGAAAATAGTAACTCAAGAGCATGTCACTTAAAAGAAACACAACTATGCAATCAACAGAAATACAAGAATGAAATGAACATAGGACCTGAGGGTAGGACAGAATTTGTTCTTCTAAGATTATTTGGATTCCCACGTTAAGTTTATGAACTTTTGTTCTGAAAATAAGTGGTGAAGATTATGGAAAATAAGGATTGTTAGGAGCTGGAGAACGTTTTGGGGTTTTTTTTTTTTTTTTTCTTGTTTAAATGACAAAGGTTCAGAGATTAATGGGTGGTGAACCAAGACTTTATATAAGCCTC